>NC_057802.1:3097296-3135424 GCF_018294505.1 Triticum aestivum | reverse complement strand
TCCCCCTCCCCTATATATATTGGGGTTTTGGGGCTGCCCAAGACAGGAGAACATCTCTCTTTCGACGCAGCCCTACCCCTCTCCCTCCTCCTCCTCTCCCGCGGTGCTTGGCGAAGCCCTGCGGGATTGCCACGCTCCTCCACCACCACCACGCCGTCGTGCTGCTACTGGACGGAGTCTTCCCCAACCTCTCCCTCTCTCCTTGCTGGATCAAGGCATGGGAGACGTCACCAGGCTGCACGTGTGTTGAACGCGGAGGCACCGTTCTTCGGTGCTTAGATCGGAACCAACCGCGATCTGAATCGCTACGAGTACGACTCCCTCATCCGCGTTCTTGCAACGCTTCCGCATCGCGATCTACAAGGGTATGTAGATGCACTCCCCTTCCCCTCGGTGCTAGATTACTCCATAGATTGATCTTGGTGATGCGTAGAAAATTTTGAATTTCTGCTACGTTCCCCAACAGTGGCATCATGAGCTAGGTCTATGCGTAGTTTCTATGCACGAGTAGAACACAAAGCAGTTGTGGGCGTAGATGTTGCCAATTCTTCTTGCCGCTACTAGTCTTATCTTGTTTCGGCGGCATTGTGGGATGAAGCGGCCCGGACCGACCTTACACGTACGCTTACGTGAGACGGGTTCCACCGACTGACATGCACTAGTTGCATAAGGTGGCTAGCGGGTGTCTGTCTCTCCCACTTTAGTCGGAACGGATTCGATGAAAAGGGTCCTTATGAAGGGTAAATAGAAATTGGCATATCACGTTGTGGTTTTACGTAGGTAAGAAACGTTCTTGCTAGAAACCTATTCAAGCCACGAGAAAAAAACTTGCAACAACAATTAGAGGACGTCTAACTTGTTTTTGCAGCATGTGCTATGTGATGTGATATGGCCAGAAGATGTGATGAATGATATATGTGATGTATGAGATTGATCATATTCTTGTAATAGGAATCACGACTTGCATGTCGATGAGTATGACAACCGGCAGGAGCCATAGGAGTTGTCTTTATTTTTGTATGACCTGCGTGTCATTGATTAACGCCATGTAAATTACTTTACTTTATTGCTAAGCGCGTTAGCCATAGAAGTAGGAGTAATCGTTGGCGTGACAACTTCATGAAGACACAATGATGGAGATCATGATGATGGAGATCATGGTGTCATGCCGGTGACAAAGATGATCATGGTGCCCCGAAGATGGAGATCAAAGGAGCAAAATGATATTGGCCATATCATGTCACTATTTGATTGCATGTGATGTTTATCATGTTTACATCTTATTTGCTTAGAACGACGGTAGCATAAATAAGATGATCCCTCACTAAAAAAAATTCAAGAGACGTGTTCCCCCTAACTGTGCACCGTTGCGAAGGTTCGTTGTTTCGAAGCACCACGTGATGATCGGGTGTGATAGATTCTAACGTTCGAATACAACGGGTGTTGACGAGCCTAGCATGTACAGACATGGCCTCGGAACACATGCGAAACACTTAGGTTGACTTGACGAGCCTAGCATGTACAGACATGGCCTCGGAACACAAGAGACCGAAAGGTCGAACATGAGTCGTATAGTAGATACGATCAACATGGAGATGTTCACCGATGATGACTAGTCCGTCTCACGTGATGATCGGACACAGCCTAGTTTGACTCGGATCATGTATCACTTAGATGACTAGAGGGATGTCTATCTGAGTGGGAGTTCATTAATCAGATGAACTCAATTATCATGAACATAGTCAAAAGGTCTTTGCAAATCATGTCATAGCTTGCGCTTTAGTTCTACTGTTTAAGATATGTTCCTAGAGAAAATTTAGTTGAAAGTTGGTAGTAGCAATTATGCGGACTGGGTCCGTAAACTGAGGATTGTCCTCATTGCTGCACAGAAGGCTTATGTCCTTAATGCACCACTCGGTGTGCTGAACCTCAGCGTCGTCTGTAGATGTTGCGAAACATCTGACATACACGTTTTGATGACTACGTGATAGTTCAGTGCGTATTGCTAACGGTTTAGAATTGTGGCACCAAAGACGTTTTTGAAACGTCGCAGAACATATGAGATGTTCCGAAGACTGAAATTGGGATTTCAGACTAGTGCCCACGTCAAGAGGTATGAGACCTCTGACAAGTTTCTTAAGCCTGCAAACTAAGGGAGAAAAGCTCAATCGTTGAGCATGTGCTCAGATTGTCTGAGTACCACAATCGCTTGAATCGAGTGGGAGTTCATCTCCCAGATGAGATAGTGATGGTTCTCCATAGTCACTGCCACCAAGCTAGTAGAGCTTCGTGATGAACTATAACATATCAGGGATACTTATGATGATCCTTGAGCAACTCGTGATGTTTGACACCGCGAAAGTAGAAATCAAAAAGGAGCATCAATTGTTGATGGTTAGTAAAACCACTAGTTTCTAGAAGGGCAAGGGCAAGAAGGGATACTTCATGAAACGGCAAATCAGTTGCTGCTCTAGTGAAGAAACCCAAGGTTGAACCCAAACCCGAGACTAAGTGCTTCTGTAATGAGGGGAACGGTCACTGAAGCAGAACTACCCTAGATACTTGGTAGATGAGAAGGCAGGCAAGGTCGACAGAAGTATATTGGATATACATTATATGAATGTGTACTTTACTAGTACTCCTAGCAGCACCAGGGTATTAGATACCGGTTCGGTTGCTAAGTGTTAGTAACTCGAAATAAAAGCTGCGGAATAAACAGAGACTAGCTAAAGGTGAGATGACGATATGTGTTGGAAGTGTTTCCAAGGTTGATGTGATCAAGCGTCGCATGCTCCCTCTACCATCGAGATTTGGTGTTTGCGTTGAGCATGATTGGATTATGTTTATCGCAATACGGTTATTCATCTAAGGAGAATAATGGTTACTCTGTTTATTTGAATAATACCTTCAATGGCCTTGCACCTAAAATGAATCTCGATCGTAGTGATACACATGTTCGTGCCAAAAGATATAAAATAGTAATGATAGTTCCACATACTTGTGGCACTGCCATTTGAGTCATATTGGTATAGAACGCATGAAGAAGCTCCATGTAGATGGATCTTTGGACTCAGTCGTTTTTGAAAAGATTGAGACATGCGAACCATGTCTATTGGTATATATGCATGAAGAAACTCCATGCAGATGGACCGTTTGGACTCGCTTGATTTTGAATCACTTGAGACATGCAAATCATAGCACATGGGCAAGATGACTGAAAGGCCTCGTTTTCAGTAAGATGGAACAAGAGAGCAACTTATTGGAAGTAATACATTTTGATGTATGCAGTCCAATGAGTGCTGAGGCATGCAGTGGATATCGTTATGTTCTTACTTCACAGTTGGTTTGAGTAGATGCTGAGTGTATTTACTTGATGAAACACAAGTCTGAATTATTGAAAGGTTCAAGTAATTTCAGAGTGAAGTTGAAGATCGTCGTGACAAGAGGATAAAATGTCTGTGATATGATCATAGAGATGAGTATCTGAGTTACGAGTTTGGCACACAATTAAGACATTGTGGAAAGTGTTTCACAATTAATACCGCCTGGAACACCATAGTGTGATGGTGTGTCCGCATCATAACTGCACCCTATTGGATATGGTGCATGCCATGATGTCTCTTATCAAATTACCACTATCGTTTATGGGTTAGGCATTAGGGACAACCGCATTCACTTTAAATAGGGCACCACGCAATTCCGTTGAGACGACACCGTTTAGAGAAACCTAAGTTGTCATTTCTTAAAAGTTTGGGGCTGCGATGCTTATGTGAAAAAGTTTTAGGCTGATAAGCTCGAACCCAAAGCGGATAAATACGTCTTCATAGAATACCCAAAAACAGTTGGGTATACCTCCTATTTCAGATCTGGAAGCAAAAGTAATTGCTTCTAGAAACGGGTCCTTTCTCGAGGAAAAGTTTCTCTCGAAAGAATTGAGTGGGAGGATGGTGGAGACTTGATAAGGTTATTGAACCGTCACTTCAACTAGTGTGTAGCAGGGCACAGGAAGTTGTTCCTGTGGCACCTACACCAATTGAAGTGGAAGCTTATGATAGTGATCATGAAACTTCGGATCAAGTCACTACCAAACCTCGTAGGACGACGAGGATGCGTGCTACTTCAGAGTGGTACATGATCCTGTCTTGAAAGTCATGTTGTTAGACAACAATGAACCTACGAGCTATGGAGAAGCGATGGTGGGCCCATATTCCGACGAATGGCTCGAGGCCATAAAAATCCAAGAGAGGATCCATGTACTTGATGGTCGTAAGGAAGACAGACAATAATGGTAAGTGTCACCATTAAGAAAGCTCGGCTTGTCGTTAAGATGTTTTCCGACAAGTTGAAGGAGTTGACTACGATGAGACTTTCTCACTCGTAGCGATGCTAAGAGTCTGTTGGAATTGTATTAGCAGTCTTGCAGATAGGATGTCAAAACATTGTTTCCTCGAAGATTTTCTTGACGAAAGGTTGTATGTGATACAACCAGAAGGTTTTTGTCAATCCTGAAAGATGCTAACAAGTGTGCAAAGCTCCAGCAATCCTTCTAAGGACTGGAGTTAGCATCTCGGAGTTGGAATGTACGCTTTGATGAGATGATCAAAGATTTTGGGTTTATACAAAGTTTATGAGAAACTTGTATTTCCAAAGAAGTGAGTGGGAGCACTACAACATTTCTGATAAGTATATGTGAATGACATATTGTTGATCCGAAATGATGTAAATTCTGGAAAGCATAAAGGGTTGTTTGAAAGGAGTTTTTCAAAGGAAGACCTGGATAAAGCTGCTTACATATTGGGCATCAAGATCCATAGAGATAGATTAAGATGCCCGATGATACTTTCAAAGAACGCACACCTTGACATGATTTTGAAGGAGTTCAAAATAGATCAGCAAAGAAGGAGTTCTTGGCTGTGTTACAAGGTGTGAGTATTGAGTAAGACTCAAGACCTGACCACAGCAGAAGAGAGAGAAAGGACGAAGGTCGTCCCGTATGCTTTAGACGTAGGCTCTATAGTATGCTATGCTGTGTACCGCACATGTAGTGTGCCTTGCCATGAGTTGGTCAAGGGGTACAATAGTGATCCGGGAATGGATCACATGACAGCGGTCGAACTTATCCTTAGTATCTAGTGGACTAAGGAATTTTCTCGATTATGGAGGTGAAAAGGAGTTCATCGTAAAGGGTTACGTCGATGCGAACTTTGACACTAATCCGGATGGCTCTGAGTAGTAAACCGGATTCGTATAGTAGAGCAGTTATTTGAAGTGGCTCCAAGTAGCGTGTGGTAGCATCCACAAGATGACATAGATATTCGTAAAGCACACACGGATCTAAAGGGTTCAGACCCGTTGACTAATAACCTCTCTCACAAGCATAATATGATCAAACCAGAACTCATTGAGTGTTAATCACATAGTGATGTGAACTAGAATGTTGACTCTAGTAAACTCTTTGGATGTTGGTCACATGGTGATGTGACCTATGAGTGTTAATCACATGGTGATGTGGACTAGATTATTGACTCTAGTGCAAGTGGGAGACTGTTGGAAATATGCCCTAGAGGCAATAATAAATTGGTTATTATTATATTTCCTTGTTCATGATAATCGTTTATTATCCATGCTAGAATTGTATTGATAGGAAACTCAGATACATGTGTGGATACATAGACAACACCATGTCCCTAGTAAGCCTCTAGTTGACTAGCTCGTTGATCAATAGATGGTTACGGTTTCCTGACCATGGACATTGGATGTCGTTGATAACGGGATCACATCATTAGGAGAATGATGTGATGGACAAGACCCAATCCTAAGCCTAGCACAAGATCGTGTAGTTCGTTTGCTCAGAGCTTTTCTAATGTCAAGTATCATTTCCTTAGACCATGAGATTGTGCAACTCCCGGATACCGTAGGAATGCCTTGGGTGTACCAAACGTCACAACGTAACTGGGTGACTATAAAGGTGCACTACAGATATCTCCGAAAGTGTCTGTTGGGTTGGCACGAATCGAGACTGGGATTTGTCACTCCGTGTAAACGGAGAGGTATCTCTGGGCCCACTCGGTAGGACATCATCATGATGTGCACAATGTGACCAAGGAGTTGATCACGGGATGATGTGAGTTACGGAACGAGTAAAGAGACTTGCCGGTAACGAGATTGAACAAGGTATCGGGATACCGACGATCGAATCTCGGGCAAGTAACATACCGATAGACAAAGGGAATTGTATACGGGATTGATTGAATCCCCGACATCGTGGTTCATCCGATGAGATCATCGTGGAACATGTGGGAGCCAACATGGGTATCCAGATCCCGCTGTTGGTTATTGATCGGAGAACGTCTCGGTCATGTCTGCATGGTTCCCGAACCCGTAGGGTCTACACACTTAAGGTTCGATGACGCTAGGGTTATAGGGAAAGTATGTACGTGGTTACCGAATGTTGTTCGGAGTCCCGGATGAGATCCCGGACGTCACAAGGAGTTCCGGAATGGTCCGAAGGTAAAGATTTATATATGGGAAGTCCTGTTTTGGTCACCGGAAAAGTTTCGGGTGATATCAGTAATGTACCGGGACCACCGGGAGGGTCCCGGGGGTCCACCAAGTGGGGCCACCGCCCCCAGAGGGCTGCATGGGCCAAGTGTGGGAGGGGACCAGCTCCAGGTAGGCTGGTGCGCCCCCCCCCACAAGAGGCCCAGGGTGCAGGAAAGGGGGGAAGGGGGAAACCCTAGGCTCAGATGGGCCTAAGGCCCATCTAGTGGGGCGCCCTCTCTCTCCCCCTTTTGGCCGCCCCCCAAGCCCCATCTAGGGCTGGCCGCACCCCTTGGGGGGGGGGGAACCCTAGATGGGGGCGCAGCCCTCCCCCTCCCCTATATATATTGGGGTTTTGGGGCTGCCTAAGACAGGAGAACATCTCTCTTTCGGCGCAGCCCTACCCTCTCCCTCCTCCTCCTCTCCCGCGGTGCTTGGCGAAGCCCTGCGGGATTGCCACACTCCTCCACCACCACCACGCCGTCGTGCTGCTGCTGAACGGAGTCTTCCCCAACCTCTCCCTCTCTCCTTGCTGGATCAAGGTGTGGGAGACGTCACCAGGCTGCACGTGTGTTGAACGCGGAGGCACCGTTCTTCGGTGCTTAGATCGGAACCAACCGCGATCTGAATCGCTACGAGTACGACTCCCTCATCCGCGTTCTTGCAACGCTTCCGCATCGCGATCTACAAGGGTATGTAGATGCACTCCCCTTCCCCTCGTTGCTAGATTACTCCATAGATTGATCTTGGTGATGCGTAGAAAATTTTGAATTTCTGCTACGTTCCCCAACACCCTGTCCATAGCTAGCTCTTTGGTGATACTCCAATCCTTCAGGTCTCTCTTAACGGACTCCTCCCATGTCAAATTCGGTCTACCCCGCCCTCTCTTGACATTCTCCGCACGCTTTAGCCGTCCGCTATGCACTGGAGCTTCTGGAGGCCTGCGCTGAATATGCACAAACCATCTCAGACGATGTTGGACAAGCTTCTCCTCAATTGGTGCTACCCCAACTCTATCTCGTATATCATCATTCCGGACTCGATCCTTCCTCGTGTGGCCACACATCCATCTCAACATACGCATCTCCGCCACACCTAACTGTTGAACATGTCGCCTTTTAGTCGGCCAACACTCCGCGCCATACAACATTGCGGGTCGAACCGCCGTCCTGTAGAACTTGCCTTTTAGCTTTTGTGGCACTCTCTTGTCACAGAGAATACCAAAAGCTTGGCGCCACTTCATCCATCCGGCTTTGATTCAATGGTTCACATCTTCATCAATACCCCCATCCTCCTGCAACATTGACCCCAAATACCGAAAGGTGTCCTTCCGAGGTACCACCTGGCCATCAAGGCTAACCTCCTCCTCCTCACACCTAGTAGTACTGAAACCGCACATCATGTACTCGGTTTTAGTTCTACTAAGCCTAAACCCTTTCGATTCCAAGGTTTGTCTCCATAACTCTAACTTCCTATTTACCCCGTCCGACTATCGTCAAATAGCACCACATCATCCGCAAAGAGCATACACCATGGGATATCTCCTTGTATATCCCTTGTGACCTCATCCATCACCAATGCAAAAAGATAAGGGCTCAAAGCTGACCCCTGATGCAGTCCTATCTTAATCGGGAAGTCATCGGTGTCGACATCACTTGTTCGAACACTTGTCACAACATTATCGTACATGTCCTTGATGAGGGTAATGTACTTTGCTGGGACTTTGTGTTTCTCCAAGGCCCACCACATGACATTCCGCGGTATCTTATCATAGGCCTTCTCCAAGTCAATGAACACCATATGCAAGTCCTTCTTTTGCTCCCTATATCTCTCCATAAGTTGTCGTACCAAGAAAATGGTTTTCATGGTCGACCTCCTAGGCATGAAACTAAACTGACAAAATTTTGGTCACGCTTGTCATTCTTCTTAAGCGGTGCTCAATGACTCTCTCCCATAGCTTCATTGTATGGCTCATCAGCTTAATTCCACGGTAATTAGTACAACTCTGAACATCCCCCTTGTTCTTGAAGATTGGTACTAATATACTCTGTCTCCATTCTTCTGGCATCTTGTTTGCCCGAAAAATGAGGTTGAAAAGCTTGGTTAGCCATACTATCGCTATGTCCCCGAGACCTTTCCACACCTCAATGGGGATACAACCAGGGCCCATCGCCTTGCCTCCTTTCATCCTTTTTAAAGCCTCCTTCACCTCAGACTCCTGGATTCGCCGCACAAAACGCATGCTGGTCTCATCAAAGGAGTCGTCCAGTTCAATGGTAGAACTTCCATTCTCCCCATTGAACAGCTTGTCGAAGTACTCCCGCCATCTATGCTTGATCTCCTCGTCCTTCACCAAGAGTTGGCCTGCTCCGTCCTTGATGCATTTGACTTGGCCAATATCCCTCGTCTTCCTCTCTCGGATCTTGGCCATCTTATAGATGTCCCTTTCACCTTCCTTCGTGCCTAACCATTGGTAGAGGTCCTCATATGCCCGACCCCTTGCTTCACCAACAGCTCGCTTTGCGGCCTTCTTCGCCATCTTGTACTTCTCTATGTTGTCTGCACTCCTATCCAGGTATAGGCGTCTGAAGCAATCTTTCTTCTCCTTAATCGCCTTCTGGACATCATCATTCCGCCACCAGGTATCCTTATCTTCGCTTCTCCTTCCCCTGGACACTCCAAACTCCTCCGAGGCCACCTTACGAATGCAAGTCACCATCTTCATCCACACATTTTCCGCATCCCCTCCTTCCTCCCAAGGGCCCTCCTTAATGACCCTCTCCTTGAACACCTGAGCTATCCCCCCTTGAGCTTCCACCACTTCGTTCTAGCGACTTTGGCACGCTTATCCCGCTGGACACGAATCCGAAAGCGGAAGTCAGCAACCACCAGCTTATGCTGGGGTACAACACTCTCTCCAGGCATCACCTTACAGTCTAGGCACGCACGCCTATCTTCTCTTCTCGAGAGGATGAAATCAATCTGGCTAGAGTGTTGGCCACTACTAAAAGTCACCAGATGTGATTCTCTCTTTCTAAAGAGGGTGTTAGCTACAATCATGTTGTAGGCTAGAGCAAAGCTTAAGACATCTTCTCCTTCTTGATTCCTGATGCCATAGCCAAAGCCCCCATGCACCCCTTCAAAACCTGTGTTAGATGTACCCACGTGGCCATTGAGGTCTCCTCCTATGAAGAGCTTCTCACCAATCGGTACACTCCTAACCATGTCTTCCAGGCCTTCCCAGAACTCCCTCTTGGTGTTCTCATTGTGGCCTAGTTGCGGGGCATACGCGCTGATAACATTGAGAACCAAGTCCTCAACTACCATCTTGACCAGGATAATCCGGTCCCCACGTCTCTTGACGTCTACCACTCCATACGTGAGGCTCTTGTTGATCAAGATGCCTACGCCATTTCTGTTTACAGCCGTCCCCATGTACCACAGCTTGAAGCCGGTATCCTCCACCTCCTTCGCCTTCTGTCCTCTCCATTTGGTTTCTTGGACGCAAAGGATATCAACACCTCTCCTCACCGCTGCATCAACTAGCTCCCGAAGCTTTCCTGTCAGAGACCCTAGGTTCCAGCTACCTAAGCGAATCCTCCTAGGCTCGGCTAGCTTCCTTACCCTTCGCACTCGTCGAGTCAAATGCGAAGACCCTTGCTCGTTTTCCACTACATCCGGGCGCCGATGTAGCGCGCCACTAAGGATGCGACGACCCGATCCTCGCTCACTTGCCACCGTATCCGGATCAAGATACGGCGCGCCACTTGGGGGGTGACGGCCCGACCCTTGCCCATTTTCCACCACACCCGGGTTCCGATGTGGCGCGTCGCTGAGAGGGTTACGCCCCAACGAAACACATTGAGAAACAAACCCAGACAAATTTGCCGTGACAACAGCTAATTCAAACATTTGTTGTGAGTAGCGGTCGTGGCCAACTATTAACTGCCAAAAGAAAAAAAAAACTCGCGCTATCGGGATACATACACTATTTTGAGTTTTGCTTCGGTACACCCATATGAAAGCTTACGAATTTTGATGCAGATCAAAGGTGGAGATTAGAAGATACTCCCTCTGTAAAAAGAGCGTTTAGATTACTAAAATAGTGACCTAAACATTCTTATATTAGTTTACGGAGGGAGTACTCTTTAATAAAAAATGTCAAATCATGATAACCTCTTCTCTGATGCATTGGGAGAATTAGTTGATAGTGAATGTATGAGAATGCTCGTTTTTAGATTCATGCAAACTTTTCTAGGGGATGTATCAAAGCAAAACTCTTTGTATATCTTTCTTTTTTGAATAATGTTTTTAGGTTTACAAACAACTACGGGTAAATACGGCCGACGTCGTTGAAATCCTCTCCTCTCTTTGACTCTCTCTCACGACTCACCCGTGACGGCGGCGGCGTCCGGCGGCCGACTAGGGGAGGAAGACAGGCTCGCGGCGTAGCGGCGCCGCGGAGAGGTCCCCCTGCTTCCGCACCACGCGCGGACGCTACTCGGCCTCGAGATCTCAAGGTAATTCCCCCAAGAAACGCAGCGCCGTCCGAAGCGGCGGACTTTCCCCCTCTGAATTCGCCGCCCTCCGCTCACCCAGCCCTGCCGCGGCGCCACGCCGGAGCAACCCCTCTCGACCCCTCTCCGGCGGCCTGCGATCGGATTTAGTTTTCGATTTCCTTTTCTGCTTGTCCCCGATGTGAGCCCGTTTCCGGTGGACCTGGATTGCAGATGCGGCTGGTCGGGCTGACGGGCGGGATCGCCTCGGGGAAGAGCACCGTCTCCGGCCTCTTCAAGTCCGCCGGCGTCCCGGTGGTCGACGCCGACGTCGTGGCCCGGGTAAGCCTCCAAGCTTGTTAGATTGTACTTTACTACTGTGCAAACCTCTGTTTTGATGGTCTGTCCATTGTGCTCTGTCTACGGAGGTCTCGATGTTTGCGAGCATTGTTGCTGCTTTACTTGAATTCAGTCACAGCGATGGTAGTAACAATTTTGTTTCGTTGCTGTTTTACTAGAACAGAGTGTGACAATTTTAATTTTGTAACAAGTTCTATATATAGCATGCGGATAGGTTGTGCCCACTTCGGCTATTTGTGGACGGGGATAGATGTGATTCTCTGTGATGAAAAAAGAAGATTTTTTTCCAAGCTAAAACAGAATTCACCCTCGTTTTAGTTAACTTACCGACTGTGCTCGGTGGAGAACTGCTTCCGTTTTATTGCGTCGATGTTAATTCCCTTTCCTATCTCCCTGGGAACTGGGTCTTACCTTGTCGATGCTAAAACAAAATTCACCCTCGTTTTCAAGCTAACACTTGGTATTTATTTTAACTTTGTGGAGGGCAAAGACATATGCTGGGTCTTACCTTGGGAGTTTTCTCACCCCTGACACTACTCCCAGTAACGAGGAATGGAACCTGTAGTTAAGAGAACGTGATGGTGATGGCCAATTTAGTCATATCCCCTGCTTTGTCAGCCGGTGAGGATCATAGGTTGTCTCCATGGATAAAGGAAACTCCCACACGATTCGGGATCCTAGGATAAGAAGGGAAGAAAATGCAGACGAATAAGAAGCCACAAGCCAGCATGCTAGCAATGCCTGGCAGAAGCTAAGGAATACATTAATACCCAATCCTAGTGGAAGTTAAGGCCTTTAATTCCCAATCCCATGCTCAATCAGCCCCATGGGAGTAGATTGGAGTCAGTTGAGGCGAAAAGTCTCCATCCTCTGTCTAACTGGAACTCTGAATCTATTTTCAACTTCTCATCATTATCTTACCATTGCTGGGATATCCCTGGATCATAAATAAATGGAACCATATCAGCACAATGACTGGTATGACGCAAATGTTATACTTTGGGCCTTGAGACCAGTTACGCACGCTTTGCTTCATGGTTTAGTACTTGAGCTTCAGACTGCAAGCTTATTACTACCACCGTCCTAAACTAGTTGTCTTAGATTTGTCTAGATACGGTTGTATCTAGCACTAAATGTGTCTAGGTGCTTCCGTATCTAGGCAAATCTAAGACTACCCTTGAGACCAGTTACACACACTTTGCTTTCATGGTTTAGTACTTGAGCTTCAGACTGCAAGCTTAGTACTACCTCCGTCCTAATTAGTTGTCTTAGATTTGTCTAGATACAGATGTATCTAGCACTAAATGTGTCTAGATGCATCCGTATCTAGAAAAATCGACAACTAATTTGGGACGGAGGGAGTACTATTTTAGGCTTATTATTTGTTGTGAGATCTCCCCAGACACTGTAAAATGACTTCATGTTGTAAACTTTTTGTTATGAGCCTTATGCTGATTACGGATACATGATTTACAGAATGTAGTGCAGAAAGGTACTGGAGGTTGGAAGAAGATTGTAAAAGCTTTTGGGAATGGCATTCTGTTGGAAAATGGAGAAATTGACAGAGCTCAGTTGGGTCAGATTGTTTTCTCTGACCCAGAAAAACGCAAGCTTCTAAACCGGTACAACTTCTACTGGCATTGCTTTTGATTTTCTTTCTTTCTTTCTTTCTGTTATGCTTGCCCAATATATTTTATTCAGTTTATTTACATGGCAGTTACATTTTTCTTTCTTTCTGCTATGTTGGCCAATAGAATTTTGATCCAGTTTGTATACATGGCAGTTACTATATAAATACTGCTTTTGGGAAGCAGTTCCACCTATTTCTGGTTTGACATCTCATCATGTTCTGGTTTCTAGAAAAATGTCATACTTCGGTTGCATATTCAGTTCATTGTTAACTGTGTGCATAAATATCGACTTGTGTTTCATAAATGGATGATGAAATGTGACAAGGTTTACCTTTAACAATACTGTTTATGTCATTCCTAAAATAAAAACATCACAGCAAAGTGGGTATAACAAGATACATTTCATTGCATGCTCATACTCTTTGTCATGAATATAGTCCCTGAAATATCAAGGATTCTTGTTTGTCTACACCATGTCTCAATCCTGATCCCTGACTACACTTTGGTTTCTCCATCGTGGCTACTTTCAGTCTTCTGGCCCCACACATTTCATGCGGTATATTCTGGGAGATACTAAAACTATGGGTGAAGGGATGCCTGGTTATCGTGGTCGACATCCCACTCCTGTTCGAGACAAAGATGGACCGATGGACGGACCCCGTGGTTGTCATATGGGTGGATCCCAAAACACAGATTGAGAGGCTCATGTCAAGAGACGGGTGCGGCCAGGAACAGGCTCAGAGCAGGATCGACGCTCAGCTTGCGCTGGACTGGAAGAAGTCGGAAGCCGACATAGTGATCGACAACTCCGGCTCGCTGGACGACACGAAAGAGCAGTTCCAGGAAATGCTGAAGCAGGTGTCTGCTCCCTTGACATGGAAGGAGCGCATGATGTCCAGGGATGGCCTTCTCTCTATCGTCGTCTGTACGGCAGCGGGGGTTCTACTTGCTCAGAAGAATCTGCTGTGATCTTTTCATGCTTATTAGGAAGTTAAGGTAACTAGGATTGGACTAGGATTGATTGGTTGAAAAATTCGAAGTGTCAGTGCAGAGCACAAAGACCAGCACGATTATGGTTCTGTCTATGTCATGTTTTCGAGTTATACTACAGGTGCTGAATTTGGAGTGAAAATAAATTTTGTAGCTGCTTGCATGTGCTGTCTCTGCAGTTTTCGTATATTTCTTTCTGAAGGAAACAGTAGGTTATTGACCTACATGAATACTCTGCTTGAGTGACAGCAAGATTTCCAGAGTCAACCAGAATGTGGCAAAATGTCCTCATGCCCAATCAGAATTTGTTTAGACAAACTGCAGACCCATCTCAATCCTTTCAGTAGAGGAATTCAATCTAAAACTTATTCACATAATCGAAAGGGGTCGTATCTATTTTCTCCCTCTTCAAACAACACCTAAGCAAATTGAGGGCTTTGATTTGCTGTCCTCGGCATCTTTCTATTAGCAATTAACAAGTGCCAACAAAACCAAAATACCACATTCATTGTACAAGCAGAAAAAAGTTGCACAGCTACCAACTTAAACTCCACTGAAGATCAGTGAATATAAATAAATAGTTTAATGTCATTCATCAACCACCAACAAGCAAACAAACCCTCTGTTTGCATGAGTGCACAATATAACTTACATCAAGAAACCCCACAAACTGAGAAACAAACATCATTTGTACAGATACAGCACATGCCACTCTCACATCTGTGATAAATATGCAAAGTGAGATGAAATAATTAGGACACAAAAACCCTTGTGACTGACCTCGCTCACGGCACATTCGCAACCCCGTGTGCATAACTTATTTTCATGACATAACTTAACCACCGCAAACCTCGGTTGAAGCCGAAGTCACTCTCATAACTTACGGAGAAAAAGCCTTCTCCCCCTCCTGGACTCAGATTTCACCATGATCCATGAAGGCACAAGGATCTAGCACCGAACCAAGTGCTGCTGGAGGAAGAAGAAGCAGATGCTGCAACTAGCACACGGCGATGTTGAGCGCCGATAGCTTGTGGGCATGGTTCTTGTTGGGCTGCTTCTTGGATGAGCTTGCTGTGGGATGTTGCTGCTGCCGTGGCTTGCTGCTGCTGCTGTGGCATTTGCAGTTGCTGTCGTGTCTGTCGCGGCTTGCGCGGCAGCAGGGCCTCGTGCTCTCGCTCTCCTCCGATGAGTGCGAGGTGTTCATGGCGGCCTTCTTCCTCCCCAGCTTCGGTGACTTGGGACGGGTTGTGGGCAGCTGCAAGCAAGAAATTTATTAATTATGTGTGAGCAATCAGTACTTAAAACTTTTAGGATCAAAGCATTTTCTGAAAATTGATATTTTTTCGCCTTCTACCTACCTTCTTGTATTCAGCCTTGGGAGAAGGTGCCTCATGGTAGAAGCTTGGGATGGGTGTGGCTTTGAATGTCAGGCTTTTCCTGAGTAGCCTGAGAGCCTCCTCCTGCTCCCTCTGCAGATTCATTCACAATGTAATAGATCAGTGAGTGTTTGGTTATGAAAATTCTTCAGCATGTATGTATAGAGAAGAGGATCCGTCGATCATCTTGGAAAATGCCGAAAAACATGATGAATTACCTTCAACCTAGCTTCCAGCTTAATCCTCTGCTCCTCCATAGCTTGATGTTTCTCCTCCAACTTTGAATAATACTGCAATAGACCATGAAACAAATTAAGGATGAGAACCTCTCCCCTATCCCTCGCCATGTCTTGTATCTTTCATGTCACAAAGGAACATATACCTCTCTGCGCTTCTCGGCACGTTCAGTACATCTGAAGACCGGGCTTGACGGGACAGTAGTAGTCTTTCCATTCGACGATTTGCTACATGCAAAAGATTGTTTAACTAAGCATTTTGGAAGAGACAAGGTGATGTAAGCGTATAACATGCGCGCTTAGGTTGTGAAGCGCATACGAGTTAGTGAGAGTGGAAGCATTCCAGTCATCCGGATGACTGTTTCTGTTTGTAGCTTGTAGGGGCTTCCTTGTAGTCGCAGACGCGCTTCTCTGTAAGAAATTTGTACATGACATACATAAATTACATGTATAGAATTATGCGCGTTGTTATGCTAAAATGTCTCTCATAAAGATAATGGGTAAGCAACTGAAGACTCATGCAAAACAACAGAAAAGAAAAGAGAGAGATTACCTTCATCTTCTTCGTCGAGCTTGTCAATACACACTTTGCATTCTCATAGACATTTCCATTCCCAGTGGAATTCTTGTCGCTGGGTAGATCAGGAGGGTACCCACTAACATCTCCTGGCTCTGACTGAGCACCTTTTTTAGGCTGCACATCTTCCATGGATGTGACTGAGTAACCATCACTTGCCGCTGTTTCTGTCGCTGGAAACGTTTCTTGATTCTCTTGTTCATGTGCACTAATTTCAACACAATGTTGCACCACGTCTCCTTTCTCGATGATGATGGGAGAGGCTTCATCTGCAACGGGCTCTGCAGTTTTAGAGAACCATTAATTTTCATTAGGCTGCTCCCTCCAGTTGATCAATCAAACAGCAAGTTAAACTGAACCATAAACCACAACAAGCTTACCATCATCATTCTGTTCAGCGTGGCCAGTGGCTGAGGAATCATCATGCTCAATATCTCCATTCACATCAGCAGCTTCTAATGGTTCTGAGATGCCATTGTCTGACTGTGCACCCAAAGAACTTTCAGCATTGATAGTGCCCGAAAGTTCCGTTAAACGGTCACCCTTATCATCCGGCGTTTCCATGTTGTCGCTAGATGGAGGGACAATGGAAGAATCCAGCTCCTCTTTGGAAGATTGGAGTACAACCTCAATACCCATACTGCTGCTGCAGACGATAAAGTATCTTTAATAAGTATACTTATTGTTATTGATAACTCAATGTATATCATGTATATAAAAGAAAATACATATGATTTTCGCCTCTTTTTTTTTGAAGTTGGGATTTTCCACTCATTGGATGAATTGAAACCGACAATGCACCAAAGAGAAAATCTTGTATATACCCTTCACGTGGACACTATAGTTCCTTACTACCTTCCAGGAAAATGACATGCAGGGTTGGAAAGAATTGATGTGTGGAGTTTGACAACCTATCTGACATGATAACCGATAGCGACCAAATTAGGCTGTCATTCCAATCCAGATGCTCCAATCAGTTACGCACTTATTCGCCGTCGGCATTATCAAACTGAGTTCAGCATATAAAAGGAAAAAAAGTAAAAGCAAAAGAGGAATCAAGGAGACAAAGGTAACGCAAAGAATTGACCCCGTACGTGCTCATTCGAACTAAATAAAGGAAAGAACCAGGGGATAAGACATCACAAGCGAACCTCGAATTGGATCATATATATTTGGTGGGTTCGCGTACGACTGATTATATTAGGAGTACAAGCATTTACAATTGGGCAGTGTCCTTTGAGACTCTTGGAACTGCATGCCCTGAGCTGTACTTTTTGTATTAGTTTAGGACTTAGTTGCTATGACCCGTTAGTGACATAGTTAATTAATACTACTTGGAAGCTTGCAATCATTTGTGATATAAAGCATACATAGCTTGCTTTACTGAAAGAGTTTGGTCATGCATCGTCCTAACATTATCATATCTAGATAGCTGACCATAGACAGCAACAGCCGGCGCAAGGCCAATCTGCTCGTGTCGAGTTCAAGCATGCATACAAAAAGTTGTCTACGAGTAAATAAAAAAGCCTTTTAATAACAATTTGCTAGTCGGTAGTTTTGACCATGGTCATATTCTCATGCACCACATTCCAAACTAGTTGCGGACTACAAATCCTACGGGACAGCGACACCGTGGCAACCAAAATCCTGATCGCACATCGCAATATTATCACACCGGAGAAAGCAAGATGATTAAATCCGACTAAACCGATCATGCATCCATAAACAGCATTTGGGCTGCAGCAACAAGGATTAAATCCTTGCTGACCCCTTATCTAACGGCGATCAATCGAATGATGAAGGGAAAAGAAAGAGCCGGGATGGAACGGATCGAGACCATACGCAAGCAAGCAAGGGAGCAGTGTCAATTGGGCAGTGTCCGTTGAAATTCTTGGAACTGCCTGAGCTGTACTCCTCTAATAGTATAGGACTTTATTTGCTATGGCCTATGACATAGTTAATCAACATTTGGAAGCTTGCAATCATTTGTGATAAAAGCAACATGATGACAAGCTTGGTATACTGATTGAGTTTGGTCATGCATGCATTTCCCTAACATACGGCTACATTATCACATCTAGATATAACTGGCCATAGAAGACAGCAACAGCCGGCGCAAGGCCAATTTGCTAATGCCGATCGAGCTTAAGCATACAAAAACTTGTCTACAAGCAAAAAGAAAAAAAAAGCAATTTATGAGCTCTTTAATAACATTTTGCTAGTCCGTCGGTAGCTTTGACCGTGGTCATCTTATCATGCACCAAAGTCCAAACTAGCGGCAGCTACAAATCCCACAGGACAGCGACGCCACGACAAGCAATCAAAAATCCTGCTCGCACATCGCCATATCATCACACCAGAGAAATACAAGATGATTCAATCCGCCTAGACCGCTGATGATCCATAAATAGCATTTGGGTTGCAGAAACAAAGGAGCGTGCATGTAAGTAAATCTAGATGATCCCTTATGCGTTGTTGATCTAATCTGACGATGAAGGGAAACGAGCCGGAGCGGAACAGAGTTACAGAGACCATAAGCAAGCAAGCAAGCAAGCAAGCAAGAGAGCAAGAGGGGAATGCATGGATAAACCCCTCGAGATCGGCATGGCGCGGCACGTACCTCGCGACGCTTCCTGGCCCTTTGGTCACCTTTCTTTCGTCTCCCCTCTTCTTTCTCCTCGAACGAATGGGCTGGTTAAGGAGAGGGCACAGTGGATATGCGGTATTTGTAAGAGGAGGCAGCAGGCAGGGAAGTTGGAGGTGGAGGATGGAGGAGGTGTGGGTGGGTTCGTTCCTCGTTGGTTGGTTGGTTGGTTCCAACTTGTTGCAACTTTGTAAGGGAGGGAGGGAGTTGGGGTATTAGCTGAGGGGCAGCTTTCGCCTCGCGTTTTGCATGGGGTCCCCTGCGCCCCAACGCATCAGCCGAGACGAGCCAATCATCCAAAGCAGACTAGCTAGCACAGCCGCTCGGCGGTTGAACCGTACGTACTAGTGCTACAGCTGCTTCCATTCTGCTTCCTCGGAGCCCTGCTGTCCCACGGCTACAGCTTCGCACGCACGCACGCACGCCCGCCGGTGGGGTGGCGGTGGCGGTGGCGGTGGGAACCCGCCACGAAAGGGCCACGGCAACCGGCGCGGGGGGCTGGGTGCACTGTAGCAGCTCGCGGGTACCGTCGAGGGTGGTGGCCCGGGGACAGCTCCGGCGTCGGCGTCGGCGAGCCCCGCCCCGTCGTCGATAGGATCAGAATCTCACACGCAGGCACTGCACGCGCGCGCAAGCGAGCGAACATGTCTAACTATCGAAACTGCCTCACGTACGATCTATTATCATACGATTTGTATGATAAGAGACAGGCCTGTTTCCTGAGGTTTGGGCCCATCACACCAGATGAGTCTTGTCGTGCAAAGATCGTACATAATTTGATCGTACGTATAGCAGCTCTCGTCTAACTATCTACTCTATATCACCATCCAACGTACGTCGTACGTACGTATGTACATCCATCACTCTTTCGTACGCGCGCGTGCGCACCTAATGCTCGCTCGCGTGCATACGCATGCTTGACTCCGCTGGCTCAGTGGTCCAGCCAAATGAGTCGATTCATTCCACGTTTTTCATGTATCTCAAAATTGCTACGTACGTCGTATCAAGTTTTACCAATTTGCATGCCCCCATTTCAAAAAATAAAAAATAAAAATAAATTGCATGCTCCGGTTCTAACCGGCAAGGGCCCGCTTGTCATGCATGCATGCCGACTTCTTGGTTGGTCACGGTAATCCAGCTCGTAAGCGTGGACCAACATGGCCCACACCACAGTTAAAAAAAAAAGAAAAAACATGGCCCACATCCCCGCCCGTCTGGCATGCAACACCCAGCCCGGTGGCGAATCCAGCGATCGCCGTCAGTGAGCTCTAGCATCGCCTAACTGTTGTGGCCTCACGGGAACCGGCAAGTCGGGCGGGTTGCGGGTTGGGCGGGCGAGGATGTGGGTCTAGTCGTGCGGTTAGGGAGGAGACGACACACCTAGCTGGTTTGCGCTTCTGGGCTGGCATCCAAGTCACAAGCCATGCCAACCTGACAAGTGGATGTACCTAGCATGTCAAGATGAAAGAAATTGTTAAATGGGGTAAAAAAAACTTTGAAGTTGTAGTTTTTTTAAACGCGATCTCTTAAGATCCGATTCATTAAAATGATAGAAGAGAGTTGCTCGGTTAATTGATGGAAATCCTGACGAAAACCGTTACAACGTGCCCATATGAAAGGGCACCCGGTCGATTTGTCTACCCATAGGACCCACACACACCGCGAGGTTGCTCGCCATGTAATCATCATCACCTCTCCTCGAACAAGGACTGCAATTCACCGCAGATGACCCATTAAGACCCCTCCAAATGAACGGTACACAAAAAACCCTACTGGTCACTGCCAAACAATCAGCGACACGCATCGAGGACTAGGCAACTCCGATTTCGCCGACGAGTCTTGCGGGAGGCACCTTGCACCAACATGGCCCGATCTGCCCATCACATGGCATCGCTGCCGCCACTCCGCCCCGTGATGCTACAGCTCCAACTTCACGCTCAGGGACATGTCGACTGGTTGGCGACATTATAAATGAGATCAGCAATGTCATCAATATACAAACGTCGGGTAAAAAGCGTAACCCACCCCACTCTAAATAAATCTCTAAATTAAAAAGGTTTCACGTCTACGCGTACTCTGCCGCACTGTAGCACGCATCCCAGGTCCCCAACTGCTGCGTCTCTTCAGAATCAACGAAAGAGACGGTGATGGAAAAAATGGATCCCTATAATGTTGCAAGCAATATTATGCAGATCGGTTGGAGCTTTCGGCGATGGAATTGTTGATCCGATGGAGCCGGCCCTCTCCTCAAAATCACTCCATCCAGATCAATCCATCAAAACTGATCAATCCGTCAACGTACACAGAATTATTAGCTCATGATCGTCAATAATTTCCGTGGAGCAATCTGGTAGGTGGCTTGTCATGGTAACTGAGGGCTAGCTTAGGAGTCGTACACCCAATACTGGCAAACCACTGTATGGCCATGATTATGTTGGTTGATTCCGTCGGTTAGGTGGTGCGCGAATATAATTGTTCTTGTTCTAACTAATAATCTTTGTGTGTGATCCCAGGTTTTTCCCGCAAATTAATAATAGCCTTTGTGTGTGATTTTGGTATTGTGAGATATAATAATTGTTCGTATAGTCTTGTGTGTACATAGTCTTTTGTTCCTTGATTCTCCGTCGGTGGGTCGCGATTATGGTGCATAAATATGATTATCTTGTTCTGGTCTTTGCGCGTGATTTTGGTATCGTGTTTTGATAATTGTTGTTATGATCTTGTGTGTACGTATTAAAAATTCTAATATGTCTCTATTGATTCCTTTTGTCCCCGGCAACCAAAGACTGGCGTGTGAGAGTACATACGTTTGTGTAGGTTTGTTCTTGATTCTCAAAGTACACGAGGAATTAAGTACCTATGCAGTGTGTGGCGAGTGTATGAGCACAATAATCACACACGTGCATTTGATTACTGTTTGTTTGTCCAGGTGATACATTGCGCGTTGATTAGTTGATGCTAATCAATCATTTGGAGAATGATTACAATCCCATTATTGCATGCATCTTTGATATTATTTAGTTGTCCGAATATGTCTATGGAGTTCTACATAATTTTTTTAGAATCACATGTAACTATATTAAGACTTGACAACTATTAACGTACAATGTATGGATCAATGATCCAATAAACTATAATGTAACTCCTAACGCTAAGAACTACAATAAAATTTCTCGGAACATCTCCTCCATGGTATCAATCCTTGCAAGATGAAATGTTGCCATGACTTTAGTGAACCGACTACAATTAGACCTGAGCAATGGCAACACCACTCATACACCTGCACGAACTTGATTACCCTAAAGGTTTAAGAAAACCCCTTGAATCGCTCATCAGAATTGATGGTGTTGACGTATAAATGTATTGCCTAGTCTCTTGCATTAAATCGGTTTTTTGGTTGCATTGGCTAGAGCATGCACTTCTACATGGTATCAGAGACAAGAGGTCCTGAGTTAAGACCCGGCTGATACAATTAAATTGTAGTCCACTTTCGGTCCATGTTTAGGCCCGAGGGAGCCACACGTGAGGGGGAGTGTTGACGTATAAATGTATTGTCTAGTCTCTTCCATCATATCGATCTTTTGGTTGCATTGGCTAGAGCATGCACTTCTACAGATGGGAAGCTGTGAGCGATGAACGGACTTTGGACCGTGGATGATCCCCTAGAAGTGCATCTTGTCGAACTACATGACCATCACTGCACAGAGCAGACCTCTATGACTCTCTAGCGCCGCCAAGAAAGTGGAACAGATGAAGAACCAGATGATCTTTATTCCCAACGAACACATGCCTCCTCCAGTGCGCTGCTTACAAGGATCACAAAACTCATACTACTAAAGATTCTGGACATGCCTAAGAGGAGCCAAGGTCGCCCCCCCCCCTCCCAACACCAAAATTATGATTGGAGGCAAGGAGAACTGGACAGATCCCGACGACGGCCGAACTCCTCGCAATTGGTGGTGGTGACTAACTTGTACTTCTTACTCGATCAGGTTAAGGATGAGGGTTCAGGTTAGGGTTTTTGCCTGGTAGGTATGCACATCATATCGTTAGATCGTGCTCCTCAAACTTAGAAAGATGGTCGGTAGGCGAGAATGGCGATCATATGTCAGGATGGTGTTGCAAGCCAATGCAGAAGCATCAACATCCAGGGCAAGCACATAGGATGGTTGTTGGGCCAGTGATCGGAGGGAAGGTTGAGGGATAGAACTGGATGGACATATGCTAGTAAGCCCCGCTTTGGTAGCATGGCGATGAGAGGCAATGTCGGATATGGAGGCGGTAGCTGCCAGAGATCAAGGAGGAGGGCAACAACTATATCAACAGACGATAGGAGCTTATGAGGAGGTAGCTAACATAGCCGGGAAAATAAGAATGGGGTTAACACTGGTATAGAGAAAATAAAAAAAATGGATGAAATAAAGATTGTCTTGTGCAAATCTAACGGCGAGGGAAACAATCAACTCACATTTATTCTTACGTAACTGAAATATTAGAGTCCATATTATATATTACGGCAATCTAGATTATTTGTTCTGGTGCAAAATATAAAAACGAGAAAGCACAAACAATTAATCTATAAAGATAGGTTAGATTACGACATGAGCACACAAAAACAAAGTACCGACAAGAGAATGCGATTAGGTAGGTAAGTAGAAAAACTAAAACCCAAGCAACCATCTAAAACACCAACCAAAAATACATACAAATGTAGAATATTGATATGTATTCTTGCAAAAAAAAAGAATATCATCTTTAAAGAAATATGATTACACGAAACATTAGCTGAAAGTACGTATACGAATATCTCCAGGAGGAATTGCATCAATCCTTGCATGCCATTCTATGGATCGGAGGCATGTTTGAGAAAAAGTTTACGCACGATTACACCTGAACCGGTTCATTTTTTCCATAGAAACAGAAAATATAATCCTCTTTCCAATGGTAACCTACTCAAGGATTCCTAGGCACAGGTTAACCAGCATTGCTCAACACACTGTAGCCACTAACTAGCTAGCTACAAACAGGTGAAATTAGTTGTCTGCTGCTTAATTTTGAGTTGAACAGAAGTTACATATCAGATCAGTAGCAACTAGCTAGCTAGATGGGTCCTGTGATTAGCCACCGTATCCTGTTTGGCCCCCTTTTTTCCTTGCGGGGCAAGTGACGATTAAGTCTTGACAGGGACCTCGCAAGGTTCCAAAGATGATGTGGATTATTCTGGTCTTGGCAGAAAAAGGTGAAAAGGAAGTCCAACGGGCAACTAGATGCTAAATCAGGAAACTGTGATCCATGGTGAATATATATACTTCTATTTTCAGGACCAATAATCACAAGCATTAGCTTACTTTTTGAAATTGAATTAACAAGAACATGACCGACCTCTACGTCTTCTTAACTCTTTGTGATCTTGAAAAATTGAATGGCTTAACTAATTACTTGATAATCGTAGTTTTGTGGGAAACGTCGATGAAAACTATATATCAAACTAATAGCAAGAGAGAAAGGAAAAAAGCAAACAAAAATCTTGCAACCAACATTAAAGGAATAAAAGCTTTTGGAAGGATCCAATCCAAAAGCTACAGACTAGCTAGAAAAATTAAAGCACGGTGAATTTTCCTGTGTGATCATGCGTAAGCAAGGCTTGGCTATAGCTATCAACCAACTAACCCTGTAGTTACTAACCAACTAATCTCTCTAATGACCATCCAATTAAATAAAATAACTTGAAAGGCCAACCATATTTCTATTTGGCTACCATGGCGACACCACCGCCAAAATTGCAAATCACGGCAAGTTATTCCATAGTACTATTACTACTATTGAAACTGAGTTCTATAGGTATGTCACTGAATAAATCGTTCTCTTCTTTTGGTAACATCGGTTTCAAAACTACTCCCTCCATAACATTACTATTTCATCCATATGTTCTGGTCCTCGCTGAATGAACACCACAAGAGCAAAATGGTCTTGGAGGTGACATATAGGGAATGAAATTCAAAATCTCACGATGCAAATTTATTCAGTAGTAATATACATAACACATATTATTAGGAAGAAATACACAACACATTTCACTTATATCATCTAGTTAACCTCTTTCCTTATTGAGAAATCGGCAGACGCATGGTGCCACCTCTTGAGCATGCGTTGGTTTTCCCTTGAAGAGGAAAGGGTGATGCGGCAAAGTAGCGCAAATATTTCCCTCAGTTTTGAGAACCAAGGTATCAATCCAGTAGGAGACAACACACGAGTCACCTAGTACCTGCAAAAACAATCAAGAACCTTGCAACCAACGCGATAAAGGGGTTGTCCATCCCTTCACGGTCACTCGCAAAAGTGAGATCTAATAGAGATAGTGAAGTAAATATTTTTGGTATTTTTGTTGTATAGATTGGAAAGTAAAGATTGCAAAATAGTAAACGAGATGCGATGTAAATAAAAGAGATGCAATATAATAAGAAAGAGACCCGGGGGCCATAGGTTTCACTAGTGGATTCTCTCAAGATAGCATGTATTACGGTGGGTGAACAAATTACTACCGAGCAATTGATAGAAAAGCGCATAGTTATGAAGATATTTAAGGCAATGATCATGAATATAGGCATCACGTCTGTGTCAAGTAGACCGAAACGATTCTGCATCTACTACTATTACTCCACACATCGACCGCTATCCAGCATGCATCTAGAGTATTAAGTTCATAAGAACAGAGTAACGCATTAAGCAAGATGACATGATGTAGAGGGATAAACTGAAGCAATATGATATAAACCCCATCTTTTTCTCCTCGATGGCAACAATACAATACGTGCCTTGTTGCCCCTACTGTCACTGGGAAAGGACACCGCAAGATTGAACCCAAAGCTAAGCACTTCTCCCATTGCAAGAAAGATTAATCTAGTAGGCCAAACTAAACCGATAATTCGAAGAGACTTGCAAAGATATCAAATCATGCATATAAGAATTCAGAGAAGACCCAAATAATATTCATAGATAAACTTGTTCATAAATCCACAATTCATCGGATCTCGGCAAACACACCGCAAAAGAGTATTACATCGAATAGATCTCCAAGAACATCGAGGAGAACTTTGTATTGAGAATCAAAGAGAGAGAAGAAGCCATCTAGCTGATAACTATGGACCCGAAGGTCTGTGGTAAACTACTCACGCTTCATCGGAGAGGCAATGGTGTTGATGTAGAAGCCCTCCGTGATCGATTCCCCCTCCGGCAGATCACCGGAAAAGGCCCCAAGATGGGATCTCACGGGTACAGAAGGTTGCGGCGGTGGAAAAGTGGTTTCGTGGCCCTCCCTAATGTTTCTAGGGTATAAGAGTATATATATAGGCGAAAGAAGTACGTCGGTGGAGCTATGAGGGGCCCACGAGGGTGGGGGCCGCGCCTACCCCCCTGGGCGGGCCCTCCTGCCTCGTGGCCTCCTCGTGGATCTCCAGACTTCAACTCCAAGTCTTCTGGTTTTCTTTCGGTCCAAGAAAGATCATTGTGAAGGTTTCATTCCGTTTGGACTCCGTTTGGTATTGCTTTTCTGCGAAATTCTAAAATAGGCAAAAAAACAAAAACTGGCACTGGGCCTCCGGTTAATAGGTTAGTCCCAAAAATAATATAAAAGAGCATATTAAAGTCCATTAAACATCCAAAATAGATAATATAATAGCATGGAACAATCAAAAGTTATAGATACGTTGGAGACATATCAAGCATCCCCAAGCTTAATTCCTGCTCGTCCTCGAGTAGGTAAATGATAAAAACAGAATTTTTGATGTGGAATGCTACCTAACATAATTATCGATGTAATTTTCTTTACTGTGGCATGAATATTCAGATCCATAAGATTCAAGACAAAAGTTTAATATTGACATAAAAACAATAATACTTCAAGCATACTAACAAGGCAATTATGTCTTCTTAAAATAACATGGCCAAAGAAAGCTTATCCCTACAAAATCATATAGTCTGGCTATGCTCCATCTTCATCACACAAAATACTCAAATCATGCACAACCCCGATGATAAGCCAAACAATTGTTTCATACTTTTGATGTTCTCAAACTTTTTCAATTTTCACGCAATACATGAGCGTGAGCCATGGACATAGCACTATAGGTGGAATAGAATGGTGGTTGTGGAGAAGACAAAAAAGAGGGAGATAGTCTCACATCAACTAGGTGTATCAACGGGCTATGGAGATGCCCACAATAGATATCAATGTGAGTGAGTAGGGATTGCCATGCAACGGATGCACTAGAGCTATAAGTGTATGAAAGCTCAAAAAGAAAACTAAGTGGGTGTCCATCCAACTTGCTTGCTCATGAAGACCTAGGGCATTTGAGGAAGCCCATCGTTGGAATATACAAGCCAAGTTCTATAATGAAAAATTCCCACTAGTGTATGAAAGTGACAACATAGGAGACTCTCTATCATGAAGTTCATGGTGCTACTTTGAAGCACAAGTGTGGTAAAAGGATAGTAGCATTGCCCCTTCTCTCTTTTTCTCTCATTTTTTTGTTTGGCTTCTTTGGCCTATCCCTTTTTTTTCATTGGCTTCTTTGGCCCCTTTTTTTATTTCCTCACATTGGATTCTCAGAAAAATGATAGGAATTAAAACACAATGCTTATATGATTGAACACTTGGGTGATTATATGTCTAGAGTTAAAGGTGAACTTAAACTCATTAGTAAACATGCCTCTATGGTTACCACTCAAGCTGAACAATTACTTAAAGCTCAGAATGATTTGCTCAATGAATTGAATAGTAAGAATAATGATTTTGCTGTTAGAGTTGCAACTAGGGGAGGTAAAGTGACTCAGGAACCTTTGTATCCTGAGGGCCACCCTAAGAGAATTGAGCAGGATTCTCAGAGAAATAATGTTGATACACCTAGTCCCTCTAAGAAGAAGAAAAAGAAAAATGATAGGACTTTGCATGCATCTAGTGGACCAACACATAGAACTTCAAAGAGTGCCCCAAAGTTTCTACCGGAGAGTCAAGACGAAAATGTGTGCCAACCCTCAGCCCCGGTAACAAGCGATAAAAGGTATTTGTAATCTGAATTTATAAAAACAGCAAGGTAACAAGCGATAAAAGTGAGCGTAAACGGTATTGCAATGTGTTGAAACAAGGCCTAGGGTTCATACTTTCACTAGTGCAAGTTCTCTCAACAATAATAACATAATTGGATCATATAACTATCCCTCAACATGCAACAAAGAGTCACTCCAAAGTCACTAATAGCGGAGAACAAACGAAGAGATTATTGTAGGGTACGAAACCACCTCAAAGTTATTCTTTCGGATCGATCTATCATAGAGTTCGTACTAGAATAACACCTTAAGACACAAATCAACCAAAACCCTAATGTCATCTAGATACTCCAATGTCACCTCAAGTATCCGTGGGTATGATTATACGATATGCATCAAACAATCTTAGATTCATCTATTCAACCAACACATAGAACTTCAAAGAGTGCCCCAAAGTTTCTACCGGAGAGTCAAGACGAAAACGTGTGCCAACCCCTATGCATAAGTTCACGAATGGAACCCGCAAGTTGATCACCAAAACATACATCAAGTGGATCACGTGAATATCTCATTGTCACCACAGATAAGCACATGCAAGACATACATCAAGTGTTCTCAAATCCTTAAAGACTCAATCCAATAAGATAACTTCAAAGGGAAAACTCAATCCATCACAAGAGAGTAGAGGGGGGAGAAACATCATAAGATCCAACTATAATAGCAAAGCTTGCGGTACATCAAGATCGTACCATCTCAAGAACACGAGAGAGAGAGAGAGAGAGAGAGATCAAACACATAGCTACTGGTACATACCCTCAGCCCCGAGGGTGAACTACTCCCTCCTCGTCATGGAGAGCGCCGGGATGATGGAGATGGCCACCGGTGAGAGTTCTCCCCTCCGGCAGGGTGCCGGAACGGGTCTAGATTGGTTTTCGATGGACTTAGAGGCTTGCGGCGGCGGAACTCCCGATCTATTGTGCTCCTCGATGTTTTTAGGGTATATGGACATATATAGGCGAAAGAAGTCGGTCAGGGGAGCCACGAGGGGCCCACGAGGGTGGGGGGCGCGCCCAGGGGGTAGGGCGCGCCTCCCTGCCTCGTGGCTTCCTCGAAGCTTCCCTGACGTCTACTCTAAGTCTCCTGGATTGCTTTCGTTCCAAAAATAACTCTCCCGAAGGTTTCATTCCGTTTGGACTCCGTTTGATATTCCTTTTCTTCGAAACACTGAAATAGGCAAGAAAACAACAATTTGGGCCGGGCCTCTGGTTAATAGGTTAGGCCCAAAAAATAATATAAAAGTGTTTAGTAAAGCCCATAAACATCCAAAACAGATAATATAATAGCACGAATACTTCATAAATTATAGATACGTTGGAGACGTATCAACCTGTTCGCATCAGAAACCAGTCACTACATAAGTTCACCTGAATGATGCTTAATTCCGAAACAAGCACCAGACACTTCTCACAAGGCAAAGGAAAAGAGTCTTGATGACCCACAAGTATAGGGGATCTATCATAGTCCTTTAGATAAGTAAGAGTGTCGAACCCGGCGAGGAGCAGAAGGAAATGACAAGCGGTTTTCAGCAAGGTATTCTCTGCAAGCACTGAAATTATCAGTAACAGACAATGGTGTGATAAGATAATTTGTAACAGGTAACAAGTGACAAAAGTAACTAAGGTGCAGCAAGGTGGCCCAATCCTTTTTTAGCAAAGGACAAGCCAGGACGAACTCTTATATAAAGCAAAGCGCTCCCGAGGACACATTGAAATTGTTGTCAAGTTAGTTTTCATCATGCTCATATGATTCGCGTTCGTTACTTTGATAATTTGATATGTGGGTGGACCGGTGGTTGGGTGCTGTCCTTACTTGGACAAACCTCCCAATTATGGTTAACCCCTCGTGCAAGCATCCGCAACTACGAAAGGTGAAATAAGATAAATCTAACCATTGCATGAGACATGTGGATCCAAATCAGCCCCTTGCAAAGCAACGCATAAACTAGGGGTTAAGCTTCTGTCACTCTAGCAACCCATCATCTACTTATTACTTCCCAATGCCTTCCCCTAGGCCCAAATCATGGTGAAGTGTCATGTAGTCGACGTTCACATAACACCACTAGAGGAAAGAAAACATACATCTCATCAAAATATTGAACGAATACCAAATTCAGATGATTACTTATAACAAGACTTCTCCCATGTCCTCAGGAACAAACGCAACTACTCACAAAGCATATTCATGTTCATAATCAGAGGGGTATTGAATAGCATTAAGGATCTGAACATATGATCTTCCACCGAATAAACCAACTAGCATCAACTACAAGGAGTAATCAACACCGCTAGTAACCCACAGGTACCAATCTGAGGTTTTGAGACAAAGATCGGATACAAGAGATGAACTAGGGTTTGAGAGGAGATGGTGCTAGTGAAGATGTTGATGGAGATTGACCCCCTCTCGATGAGAGGATCGTTGGTGATGACGATGACTTCGATTTCCCCCTCCGGGAAGGAAGTTTCCCCGGCAGAACAACTCTGTCGGAGCCCTAGATTGCTTCTGCCCAGGTTCCGCCTTGATACGGCGGCGCTTCGTCCCGAAAGCTATCTTCTAATTTTTTTTCCAGGTCAAAACCCTCCACATAGAAGAAGATGGGCACTGGAGACCTAACAGGGGGCCCACAAGCCACAGGGGCGCGCCCCCAGGCTTGTGGCCTCCTGGTGGGTCCCCTCTGGTATTTTCTTCACCCAATATTTTTTATATATTCCAAAATAATCATCCGTAAATTTTCAGGACTTTTGGAGTTGTGCAGAATAGATCTCTCAGATTTGCTCCTTTTCGGTCCAGAATTCCAGCTGCCGGCATTCTCCCTCTTTGTGTAAACCTTGTAAAATGAGAGAAAAAAGGCATAAGTATTGTACCATAATGTGTAATAATAGCCCATAATGCAATAAATATCAATATAAAAGGATGATGCAAAATGGATGTATCAACTCCCCCAAGCTTAGACCTCGCTTCACTACAAAAAAAATACACTTCCGTGATGATACGTGTTTGTCACAGTAGGTCGCGTTTTTTGACATACCTGTGCTGTCGTAGAAGTGTTCCATGACATTACCAAAATTATCATCACGGAAGTGTCCACTTCCATGACGATAAATCGCGCGTCACAGAAGTGCTTTCGTCAAGGGTGACCGACACGTGGCATCCACCATAACGGAATGCCGTTAAGATATCGGGTCGGGTTTTGGATCCGATAACCCATTAACAGCCCCGACCAATGGGGATTTTCCACGTGTAAAATCATCATTGGCTGGAGGAAACACATGTTGGCTCACCGTTGGGACAGATGTCATCCGCTCATTGGACGAAGGTGCCTATGATACGGCGACACGTGGCACGGCCCAACAGAGGCCCATTCCTATGAAAAGGCTGGCCCGTTTGACTTGGTCAAAAGGTGGCGGGCCGGCCCACGGAAAGCCTGTTAACGGCCTGTTCGCATATAGCCCATTTACAGCCCGCTAACCCAGGGCCCGTTACGCCCTATCCGAATTAGGCCCAGTAGCGTCATCTGGGCCGTCCAATATGATTCGGCCCGTTTTAACTTCCGGCCCATGTGTGGCCCATGACTTCTTTCGGCCCATATGAGGACCTTTGTAACTCTTGGCCCATTAACGGCCCGTGGTGAAACTGGCCCGTAATGAACAGTGTATCACTTTATACCCATTAACGGCCCGTTATTCCATTGGGCCGTTTCCAGCCCAAGTTATCTTTCGGCCTTCTCAGGGCCCATTGATTCTTGGGCTCATTTGCAGAATTCGGTTACATACGGCCCGTTACTGTCATTTTCTGCTTGTGGGCCAAATTCAGCCCGTCGTTACAGTCGGCCCGTTTGCGGACCGTTAATACGTTGGGCCGTTTTCATGTCAAAAAAACCCGTTGGGCTGTTTTCATAGAGTTATCAAATACGGCCTATTAACGGCCCGTTATGGTCCATGAATAGTACGACCCATGATTGGCGAAATGATGATACGCCCCGTAGAAGGCCCATGGATCCTACGGCCCGTATGAGGCCCATGGATAGTACGGCCCGTAGAAGGCCCATGGATCATACGGCCCGTAGAAGGCCCATGGACCCTACGGCCCGTAGAAGGCCCATGGACCCTAAGGCCCGTATAGAAGGCCGATGGATCCTACGGCCGGATGAAGGCCCATGGATCATACGGCATGCAGGAGGCCCATGGTTACAACAGTCTGTGTGTTGCCATGATTATTTTGGCCTAGTTACCAAAAATAGGCTATTGTGGCCACTAGAAAAAAAAGAAAAAGAACTGCAGTGACTACAAGCAAACAACTAAACAAGACAATAAGGAAATAAATAAGCAAGCAATTAATGCTAGCCTATTACCGCTATTACACATATTACATCCACTGGGCATCAAAGTTCGCCACCAGTGCAAATATAGGGAACAAAGCAGCACATTACATACACTGGCCGTCAAAATTGGCCACCAGTGCAAATAAACACGGCAGCAAAACAAGAGCATAACTGAAACAACTTCAGAAGAGCTCAAGAAACGTTATCCTGGGTATCCACCATGCTGGCAATAAGCTTAGCAAGCTGATTAGCTTTGTCCTGTTTGGCGCTAAAATCCTCCAACGCTTGTGTTGCACCAGAAAGTAGGCATCTGAATGCTCCAGGGACTTCCGCAGTCCTTCCGCTTCTTGCCGCAGCATAGAACGTAAGGGAATTTGATGAGTTTCTTTGCCGGTGAAGTACGTTTCTTCGGGTAATTCCGATACTGCCACCAAGCATTCTTGAAGATAGCAGAGGTATTAGCACATGTTACCTCATCCTGAGTTTCCAAATCGGTCCTTCTCTATAGAGAAAAATGGGAAAATTTGCTGTATTATAACCATCATGGAGGTAGGATGTATGGGACGAAGTAAAGTAATTGCCATGAATAACATTACTTACACATAACTCCTGGACAAACACCTGCAACTGGCATTCTCCTTCATCTTCAGTATAATATTTCCAAGATGGGAAGATACGCACATACGATTTAACAACATCAAATGCGATAGATGCTAAACTACGACTAGCTAGTTGTGCTTCCTCCACAGGAATAGGCGTACTAACTGGTGGAGTTGAGGTTCGCTGTGATAGTACTGGCCCTTTGGGCACTGGAGCTGCCTTACTAACTGCTCTTGTTTGGGAGCTCTGTGGTGGAGATGGTGCTGTGTCAACAGGAACTGGGTTACTATCGGCTGGGGTTGGGGTTAGATTGGGTGAAGCTGGTTCTCTGTCCATCGCAGTAGGGATACAATCTGCGAGAGTTTGGGTTATGTGTGGTAGGGCTGGTTCTTGTGCATGTACAACCGGGGTGCTATCTCCACCAAGAGGTAGCACTGTTTTATTTGAAGACCGTATTTTTAGTCCGCTAGATACTGGCATCACCCGCTCCAATTCAAATGGCTGATAAACAGGAAACATAGTTGAATGTACAGACATTGTATGAGAGACAGATGCAATAGATAGTGTGGAAAAAAGAGTGCATGAAATAGTTGACATGTATATTGTTTAACTAAAACGGATAGCATGACATAATTTCACATATATGATGTCTATCTAAACTGGATAGCATAGCATAACATAATTCAAAGATATGATGAATAATTAAACAGGATCGCATGACATAATTCACCTACATGTTATCTAAGTAATCAGGATCGCATCATTTAATTCACATATGTGATTTATATGCTAAACAGAGGGCATTCGATATGATGTCTGAACTAAGAACATTGTGTTGAATATTGTGTATATGATGTCTAAACTATGCAATGCAAGACACCGTATGCATGATATGAGCAGTATAACCGTGCCAAGTTAGAGCATACACCTCAGTGGGGGAATAGGACTGGTCATCTGTCTTTGAATCCATCTCCGAGGAGCTATCGGGACCCAACAAGAGATCTGCTTCGACAGGTAGCACTGTCTGCTCTGAAGGCCTTGTTTTCACTCCAGATTTTTTCCATCTCCCACCCAAATGGCTGATTCACAGGAAGAGTAGTTTAATGTACAAACATTGTCGACAAATGGAAATGTAATGAAGAAAAGGATGGGCAAGATATCATTTTGCACATTTCACATATATTATGGCTGGCTAAAAGACATGAGACTGCATAATTCCCATATATGATATAGAAACTAAACAGGTGGCATTACAGAACATGTCTAAACTAAGCAGATGACATATATGATGTCAAAAGTAGGCACTGCAAGGCAACATATGCATGATATGACTAACATCATCATGCCAAGGTAGAGCAAACACCTTGGGGGTAAATAGGAGTGGTCAGCGGCGTCTAAATCCGCCTCAGAACAGATATCTTCCTCTGGATTACAATCTGGAGAGGGGTGGGGAGGGTTTGCCATTGAACCCACCATGGAGCGATGTCTGCATGACATTGTATTGCCGCGCAAAACTCTTCTCTTTTTCTCTACATGTGCAGCATGACTGTGTACAATATCTGACATGCATATGAAAAAAATATGGTGAGATTATGTAAGGAGAGCATGCAGAAATTTAGAGTGATGGTAACAACCAGTGGATCGACGTTTTTCCGTTGAACCAAAATAGCCCTAATGGATCGACATGAATGTATAGTAATAAGTGATGCAACAAGTGTACAACCTCTTTGCCGTAGCCGTGTCGACCTCAGCATCATTAGGTTGGTCGCTGAAGCAGTTGAGGCAGAGGTGGCTGTCGGAGGTGTGGAGGAAGATCTGAGGAATCTGTAGACAGCATCCAGGGCACTGCTCTGTTGTGATGGATCGTTCTGTCGTTGGAGCAGCTCCGGTGAGCCGTAAGACGTCAAGGCTGAAGCAGCACAAGACAGACATCGTCAATCTCAAGTGGGATTCTAATAGCATCTCCAATAGATGATGTAAAATGGATGTAAAATTAACATCACCAAAAACCACCTGACTACAACAGATGAGGTAAAAACTGTTGACTCTGAACTTAACTGTCGAAACTGAAATTTACTATGGAATCTGAATGCTACTGTCGAAACTGAACGCAATGGTAGCAGAGAGGCACTTGACATGTAGTTTAGGGAGGTCCTGCAGTTCATCTTCAACCTGCACCCCCCTGAGCCGCCAGCCACCACCGGCCGAACCGCCGGCCCCAGCGCCGCCTCGCCGCCCCGAAACAACTCGCTACCGCCGCCCTGGCCAGCCCTCTAGGCCCCCCGCCCCCACCCTGAACCCTAAGATAGATAGTGGGGTACCTCTCCGGCGAGCCCCCGTCCCCGCCGCGGGTGGTTCTTCCTTAACTCCGGTGAGCCCCCCAACCCCTGAAAATCGACTGACCCAAAAGTCGATTCAGTCGACTGAAGTGTGGCTTAATTGGAGCAGAGCAGCAGCAGAGCGAGGGGGAGAGCAGCAGCTGCAGCTGGGCGAGCGAGCGATCGAGCGAGAGTCGGAGCAGCAGCAGCGCGAGCGAGCGAGAGCCGGAGCAGGAGCAGCAGATCCGGCTGGTATGGACGCCGCCGCCGAAGGGACCTCGCACTGGGGGAGAGCCGCCGTGGAGATGTCGCCCGCGGCGCCGGCTTCAAGGTAGCCGCTCCATGGGGGTGCGGGATGGAGCACCGTCGGCGCCGGGAGGTCGAGTTAAGGAGAAGGTGCGATGCGATGAGTGTACAACCTCTTTGGTGGCGCCGAGTAGGCCTCGGCTTCGTCCGAGGAGTCGGTGAGGATGCTGCGGTTCCGGTGGAGCAGGTTAAGGCGGCACTGTGGGGATGGAGCAGCCGCGATAGACGAGGCGATCGTCGGAGCAGCTCCTTGGAGGTGGAGGACGGGGCGGCTGAACCGGCGGGACGACGAGATGGACGACGGACCCTCATCCGGGGAGGTGGACGAGGGACGTCGAGCTGTTGCGGTGGACGACGTCGTCGGGGAAGAGGCTCCGGCTGGGCAGCGGTGACGTGGCGGACGGAGGAGGGTGGGGTTTCGCGGCTGGAGCGGAGAGGTTATGGCGGCCTGGGATTTCGAATGGCGAAAAGGGGGCGATGGGAGGGGGTGAAGCATGACTTAGGGACGCGCTTGTCCAAAATGTAGGGTGTGTTACAAATGTACCCCCCACCGATTTGAACTAGCGGCCCTTTCGGCTCAGGGTTAGAAGGGGAATTTCGCGTGTCGGGATTTGGCAGCTGGAGGGAGTTTTCGCGCGCGTTGTAGTTTCAGGATAGCAAGGCGCGGGTTGTGAAGGCGCCAGTTTTGGGAGCACGATATCTGAATTTTCGGGATATAACAGGACGCGGGTTGAATTTTAGGGACAAGCCTAACGTGTAGTAATATTGTACTTGTACGTACCAAATCAATTCACACTTCCCTCAACCAAAAAGAAAATGAAAAAAAAACTATTCACACCACACAAAGAGAGAGTCTTGCCCCATTTTATTATACAAATGTTATTCAAAGCTACTCCCTCCTTCCATCTATATAGGGCCTAATGCGTTTTTCGATGCTAACTTTGACCAAATATTAGAGCAATGATATATGACATGCAACTTACACAAAGCACACCGTTAAATTCGTCTGTGAAAGGTTCTTTCAATGATATAATTTTCACATTGTGCATGTCATGTACTATTAATCTTGTCAATAGTCAAAGGCGGTCTTAAAAATCTCATTACGCCCTATATAGATGGAAGGAGGGAGTATGAATCCATGTTATGTCCGATTAAATTTTTTCGCTTGTTGTATAATGCATGTAACCTACTCATACCAACATTTTAGTGCATTCCAAATGTCTATACTACCGCTGCAATTCGAACTAAATTTGAATTCATTTCTCTATTTCAATAAGAATCTACAATCATGATTGTTGCCAACTTCAACCATCATAGTTTCCTTGCTATCCGCCAGATATAAATCGAACGGCCTATAATGCAGGATGGCAGGCACACCATCATCAACAACTCCGTTTTTTATAAGAGTAGAGATAAAATATAGTAAATGTAGTATAACATGTTCATAACCACACCATGTGTATCACCGTTATATATATTCACACATGCGTCGGTTTGAAACATTATGATAAATTCTTCAAATGTCCGAATTCGCTTTTTATAATGAAGTATATATGATCTCTATTCGTCTTTTACACCCACACAACCCTCTTATCTTTGTAGCTAGCACTAACTTTCTCTTGTGCATGCACACGCCCGCATCCCTCTCACCCTCCCTCAACATTCTCTAGCTCCATCGTGCAAATTCGTCTTTTCACTTTAGGTCGTTCACCCACGGTGTGTGTAGGCCCCCAGCTCCTTCTTTACGGCACACATCGATCGATATGCCTCTCTAGCCAGGTGTGCCTAGCACAAACACAAGCTTCCCCTCTTCTCTTGTCACCGTCCATGCCTCACTCCCACCACTCTTTTCATCGTTCTCATACTCGCACACTCCTCCCCCTCGATATAGTATGCCTCTCATACCACCTCCTACATGCATCCCTCTCTCTCTATCCTTCTCCTCGTGCCTCATTTGCTTCTAACACACACATGCATGTATACCGATCGATCTCCCAACATATACCTAGATCGACTTTAACTACCCCCCATCGATCGACGTACCTCACAAGTTATGTCTCTCCTTTCTCTAACAAAGGGCGATTGATCTTCCTATGTAGTTACGTCTGCTTACCACAGCCACATCGTCCCCCCTCATCATTCGTGCATGCCTCCTGACCCGTCTCTCACACGCACGTGCACAGACAACAAGCAGCCATCTCCTCTCTTATTGATATTGCGGGCGTGCCCTCCGTTTGTCTAGCAAGCCTATCCCACCATTTGTTAGAAGCAACTCCACTACCACCCCCTCCAACACTCCAGCTCTGTCTCTCTCCCAACCTTATTCCTCTCCTGCACATATGCATGCGATCGATCTCCCTTAATACATGAGGCAGATCGATCTCCTTAATACATGAGGTAGGCCTCCCTCCTCCTCCACACATATACCAGCCATTGTACCTCTATAGTTAATTGGGCCTCCCTCTTCCCCCACCACACACCGATAGTCGAGCGCTGCAGGTAGGTATCCATGCCACAGAGACAAACTGCACATGTCCCATCTCACGTTCCAGTAGGCCAGCCACTCTATATCTTTGACGTGGGCACACACAAATTCGATGGCACTCTTTATCGATCGCGCGCGCACACACA